>NC_133232.1:14839219-14844219 GCF_040436345.1 Pagrus major | reverse complement strand
GGATTTCTAGTCCATCGCCTTAACCACTCGGCCACAACAACTGGAAAAAGCACAGCCTGAACCATTCTCTTGTACGTTTCACTACCATTTAATCTGACAAACATTCACAGAAAATGATATCTTTCATTGAGCCATATTTGTCAGGGCAGTTGTACGCTTTTGTTTTGGCATACGCCAATCCCAACCCAGACCTTGGGATTAACTACCAGCAAATATGTTGAAGAGAGATGACAGAAATAAGCAAATTGCGTAGTTCATCGCCACCAAATACAAGCAACTATGGTCTGTGCGTTGCTGTACAAAAAATCTTCAACCAGTTGCCCCCTTTCTCATTCTTGGAAGTGTTTGTCATTTTCTGTGCCCCTCAGGCAAATAGTCAAAGAAACAGAACATGCTTTGTGGTCCTTGAATGTGTGAAACGATACTGCTGACAGCAAGGTTCAAATTAGCACGTCTCTGTCGCCCATTCCAGTGGTGCTCCAATTCTTCCAGCCTTCAGACTGAGTAGCCTCAAACTTAATTGGCAGTGCTAGCGCAATGACAGGACTTGTTGGAGATGCCGGGGATTGAACCCGGGACCTCATACATGCAAAGCACGTCTACCACTGAACTACACCCCCTTTCCGGCATTTCAAAGAGCGACCTGAAAAAATGAAACGAGCATATCAAGTTTGGTGAACGACGTTTTTGTTGAAAAAAGATTGTAAATTCTGATGACCGGTCTTTACAAAACTTATTGCAACAAAGTGGACCTAGCCAATGAAAGAGTGATGTCACATTAGTTTGAACACATTGACTTCACAGGCCCGATTGTGATGTCACCAAAGACGGAACACATCCAATTGTGACATCACAATAGACTTAACCCTTCAATGATGAACTGCCCACGTCCAACTGTGACGTCACAATGGACTGGACACATCCCAATGGGATGTAACGCTGGAGGTTAGAATGATATGAAACAGAGTTACATCCCAAAGCAACAGAAAAAAACAAAACAGTTTAGATGGCCAGGAATCAAAGCCTTGTCAAATGCTTGGAAGACAGCTGGGCTTGCCACTACAGCAGTAAAGACTGCAGATAAAGAGCTGCGATAACATTTTCACACCACAAATACTGTCAAATAGAAGAGAGCCTCTGCGATGGCTGGGAATCGAACCCAGGTCAACTGCTTGGAAGGCAGCTATGCTCACCACTATACCACCATCGCTGTTGGGCAGGAGGAGATTTTCCTGAGAACATCAGCATGAGAAATTGGGGTTTGAAGAAAAGACAATGATGTGGTTTACCTTAATGATTAGAACTTGTACTGCACCTTACTGTAACACAGTAGAGACTGAAGATCATTTTGGCTTCATACAAGACATCATACAAGCTTCACACCAAACAATGTGTCTTTGTGAACAGAGCAGCGCTTTCCAAGCCCTGTGTTTCCTCGTGCATTCATGTAAACATAAGTGCCTGCTACAGTTGGAACATTGGGTACATGGCCATCATAAAAGTATTTCCCATTTTCTCAAGAGATTCTAATCTCCAAAGATAAACACACAATTGGATTCAGTCAGTAAAGATTGTACCCACAAGGAATTCAATCAAACTGCTTAACGGTACCACATTTTCCGTCAAGGATGAACTCTATTTGCGCTGCCTCTCCCATGCAGAAACTTGCATTTGTCGCAGCTCTGCAGTGACAGTTTGTAGTAAGCTGTGCAAATTGACGTCGACTGTTCTAAACAGTGTGGCGTTGTTGGCAGGATTCGAACCTGCGCGGGGAGACCCCAATGGATTTCTAGTCCATCGCCTTAACCACTCGGCCACAACAATTGGAAAAAGCACAGCCTGAACCATTCTCTTGTACGTTTCACTACCATTTAATCTGACAAACATTCACAGAAAATGATATCTTTCATTGAGCCATATTTGTCAGGGCAGTTGTACGCTTTTGTTTTGGCATACGCCAATCCCAACTCAGACCTTGGGATTAACTACCAGCAAATATGTTGAAGAGAGATGACAGAAATAAGCAAATTGCGTAGTTCATCGCCACCAAATACAAGCAACTATGGTCTGTGCGTTGCTGTACAAAAAATCTTCAACCAGTTGCCCCCTTTCTCATTCTTGGAAGTGTTTGTCATTTTCTGTGCCCCTCAGGCAAATAGTCAAAGAAACAGAACATGCTTTGTGGTCCTTGAATGTGTGAAACGATACTGCTGACAGCAAGGTTCAAATTAGCATGTCTCTGTCGCCCATTCCAGTGGTGCTCCAATTCTTCCAGCCTTCACACTGAGTAGCCTCAAACTTCACTGGCAGTGCTAACGCAATGACAGGACTTGTTGGAGATGCCGGGGATTGAACCCGGGACCTCATACATGCAAAGCACGCGCTCTACCACTGAACTACACCCCCTTTCCGGCATTTCAAAGAGCGACCTGAAAAAATGAAACGAGCATATCAAGTTTGGTGAACGACGTTTTTGTTGAAAAAAGATTGTAAATTCTGATGACCGGTCTTTACAAAACTTATTGCAACAAAGTGGACCTAGCCAATGAAAGAGTGATGTCACATTAGTTTGAACACATTGACTTCACAGGCCCGATTGTGATGTCACCAAAGACGGAACACATCCAATTGTGACATCACAATAGACTTAACCCTTCAATGATGAACTGCCCACGTCCAACTGTGACGTCACAATGGACTGGACACATCCCAATGGGATGTAACGCTGGAGGTTAGAATGATATGCAACAGAGTTACATCCCAAAGCAACAGAAAAAAACAAAACAGTTTAGATGGCCAGGAATCAAAGCCTTGTCAAATGCTTGGAAGACAGCTGGGCTTGCCACTACAGCAGTAAAGACTGCAGATAAAGAGCTGCGATAACATTTTCACACCACGGCACAAATACTGTCAAATGGAAGAGAGCCTCTGCGATGGCTGGGAATCGAACCCAGGTCAACTGCTTGGAAGGCAGCTATGCTCACCACTATACCACCATCGCTGTTGGGCAGGAGGAGATTTTCCTGAGAACATCAGCATGAGAAATTGGGGTTTGAAGAAAAGACAATGATGTGGTTTACCTTAATGATTAGAACTTGTACTGCACCTTACTGTAACACAGTAGAGACTGAAGATCATTTTGGCTTCATACAAGACATCATACAAGCTTCACACCAAACAATGTGTCTTTGTGAACAGAGCAGCGCTTTCCAAGCCCTGTGTTTCCTCGTGTATTCATGTAAACATAAGTGCCTGCTACAGTTGGAACATTGGGTACATGGCCATCATAAAAGTATTTCCCATTTTCTCAAGAGATTCTAATCTCCAAAGATAAACACACAATTGGATTCAGTCAGTAAAGATTGTACCCACAAGGAATTCAATCAAACTGCTTAACGGTACCACATTTTCCGCCAAGGATGAACTCTATTTGCGCTGCCTCTCCCATGCAGAAACTTGCATTTGTCGCAGCTCTGCAGTGACAGTTTGTAGTAAGCCGTGCGAATTGACGTCGACTGTTCTGAACAGTGTGGCGTTGATGGCAGGATTCGAACCTGCGCGGGGAGACCCCAATGGATTTCTAGTCCATCGCCTTAACCACTCGGCCACAACAACTGGAAAAAGCACAGCCTGAACCATTCTCTTGTACGTTTCACTACCATTTAATCTGACAAACATTCACAGAAAATGATATCTTTTATTGAGCCATATTTGTCAGGGCAGTTGTACGCTTTTGTTTTGGCATACGCCAATCCCAACCCAGACCTTGGGATTAACTACCAGCAAATATGTTGAAGAGAGATGACAGAAATAAGCAAATTGCGTAGTTCATCGCCACCAAATACAAGCAACTATGGTCTGTGCGTTGCTGTACAAGAAATCTTCAACCAGTTGCCCCCTTTCTCATTCTTGGAAGTGTTTGTCATTTTCTGTGCCCCTCAGGCAAATAGTCAAAGAAACAGAACATGCTTTGTGGTTCTTGAATGTGTGAAACGATACTGCTGACAGCAAGGTTCAAATTAGCACGTCTCTGTCGCCCATTCCAGTGGTGCTCCAATTCTTCCAGCCTTCAGACTGAGTAGCCTCAAACTTTACTGGCAGTGCTAGCGCAATGACAGGACTTGTTGGAGATGCTGGGGATTGAACCCGGGACCTCATACATGCAAAGCACGCGCTCTACCACTGAACTACACCCCCTTTCCGGCATTTCAAAGAGCGACCTGAAAAAATGAAACGAGCATATCAAGTTTGGTGAACGACGTTTTTGTTGAAAAAAGATTGTAAATTCTGATGACCGGTCTTTACAAAACTTATTGCAACAAAGTGGACCTAGCCAATGAAAGAGTGATGTCACATTAGTTTGAACACATTGACTTCACAGGCCCGATTGTGATGTCACCAAAGACGGAACACATCCAATTGTGACATCACAATAGACTTAACCCTTCAATGATGAACTGCCCACGTCCAACTGTGACGTCACAATGGACTGGACACATCCCAATGGGATGTAACGCTGGAGGTTAGAATGATATGCAACAGAGTTACATCCCAAAGCAACAGAAAAAAACAAAACAGTTTAGATGGCCAGGAATCAAAGCCTTGTCAAATGCTTGGAAGACAGCTGGGCTTGCCACTACAGCAGTAAAGACTGCAGATAAAGAGCTGCGATAACATTTTCACACCACGGCACAAATACTGTCAAATAGAAGAGAGCCTCTGCGATGGCTGGGAATCTAACCCAGGTCAACTAGAGACTAGACTAGACTAGACTTCACTTTATTGATCCCGTTGGGATGACTCCCTCAGGGAAATTGAATTTCCAGCAGCATACAGTTCACGAGAAAATAGACTCTTAGCAAAAATAGAAAATAAAGATAGGAATAGAACAAAATACAATAGAATACAATAAAAATAGATTAAAATAAAATAGGATAAATAAAATAAAATAAAATAAATGTGAATGTAGGACTGTATATTTGTTATTGTACAGAAATTAT
>NC_133232.1:14829219-14831719 GCF_040436345.1 Pagrus major | reverse complement strand
CTATACCACCATCGCTGTTGGGCAGGAGGAGATTTTCCTGAGAACATCAGCATGAGAAATTGGGGTTTGAAGAAAAGACAATGATGTGGTTTACCTTAATGATTAGAACTTGTACTGCACCTTACTGTAACACAGTAGAGACTGAAGATCATTTTGGCTTCATACAAGACATCATACAAGCTTCACACCAAACAATGTGTCTTTGTGAACAGAGCAGCGCTTTCCAAGCCCTGTGTTTCCTCGTGCATTCATGTAAACATAAGTGCCTGCTACAGTTGGAACATTGGGTACATGGCCATCATAAAAGTATTTCCCATTTTCTCAAGAGATTCTAATCTCCAAAGATAAACACACAATTGGATTCAGTCAGTAAAGATTGTACCCACAAGGAATTCAATCAAACTGCTTAACAGTACCACATTTTCCGTCAAGGATGAACTCTATTTGCGCTGCCTCTCCCATGCAGAAACTTGCATTTGCAGAAACGTGCAAATTGACGTCGACTGTTCTAAACAGTGTGGCGTTGTTGGCAGGATTCAAACCTGCGCGGGGAGACCCCAATGGATTTCTAGTCCATCGCCTTAACCACTCGGCCACAACAACTGGAAAAAGCACAGCCTGAACCATTCTCTTGTACGTATCACTACCATTTAATCTGACAAACATTCACAGAAAATGATATCTTTCATTGAGCCATATTTGTCAGGGCAGTTGTACGCTTTTGTTTTGGCATACGCCAATCCCAACCCAGACCTTGGGATTAACTACCAGCAAATATGTTGAAGAGAGATGACAGAAATAAGCAAATTGCGTAGTTCATCGCCACCAAATACAAGCAACTATGGTCTGTGCGTTGCTGTACAAAAAATCTTCAACCAGTTGCCCCCTTTCTCATTCTTGGAAGTGTTTGTCATTTTCTGTGCCCCTCAGGCAAATAGTCAAAGAAACAGAACATGCTTTGTGGTCCTTGAATGTGTGAAACGATACTGCTGACAGCAAGGTTCAAATTCGCACGTCTCTGTCGCCCATTCCAGTGGTGCTCCAATTCTTCCAGCCTTCAGACTGAGTAGCCTCAAACTTAACTGGCAGTGCTAGCGCAATGACAGGACTTGTTGGAGATGCTGGGGATTGAACCCGGGACCTCATACATGCAAAGCACGCGCTCTACCACTGAACTACACCCCCTTTCCGGCATTTCAAAGAGCGACCTGAAAAAATGAAACGAGCATATCAAGTTCGGTGAACGACGTTTTTGTTGAAAAAAGATTGTAAATTCTGATGACCGGTCTTTACAAAACTTATTGCAACAAAGTGGACCTAGCCAATGAAAGAGTGATGTCACATTAGTTTGAACACATTGACTTCACAGGCCCGATTGTGATGTCACCAAAGACGGAACACATCCAATTGTGACATCACAATAGACTTAACCCTTCAATGATGAACTGCCCACGTCCAACTGTGACGTCACAATGGACTGGACACATCCCAATGGGATGTAACGCTGGAGGTTAGAATGATATGCAACAGAGTTACATCCCAAAGCAACAGAAAAAAACAAAACAGTTTAGATGGCCAGGAATCAAAGCCTTGTCAAATGCTTGGAAGACAGCTGGGCTTGCCACTACAGCAGTAAAGACTGCAGATAAAGAGCAGCGATAACATTTTCACACCACGGCACAAATACTGTCAAATAGAAGAGAGCCTCTGCGATGGCTGGGAATCTAACCCAGGTCAACTAGAGACTAGACTAGACTAGACTTCACTTTATTGATCCCGTTGGGATGACTCCCTCAGGGAAATTGAATTTCCAGCAGCATACAGTTCACGAGAAAATAGACTCTTAGCAAAAATAGAAAATAAAGATAGGAATAGAACAAAATACAATAGAATACAATAAAAATAGATTAAAATAAAATAGGATAAATAAAATAAAATAAAATAAATGTGAATGTAGGACTGTATATTTGTTATTGTACAGAAATTATTGCACGAAAGTGAGAGTGTCCAGGTATGTATGTGAATAAATAGATAAATAGATAAATAAGTTGTTGCACAGTGAAATCACAGTATTGCAGTATTGCCGGTTATTTGTTTCCTCCTATTTCCTCCTCCCCCCAAGTGAGGAGTTGTACAGCCTGATGGCATGAGGGACAAAGGAGTTCTTAAGTCTGTTGGTCCTACACTTGGGAAGGAGCAGTCTTTCACTGAACAGGCTCCGCTGGTCACTGATGACGGTGTGCAGAGGGTGGCTGGTATTGTCTATAATATCCAGCAGTTTTTCCAGTGTCCTCCTCTCTGCCACCGTCACCAACTGCTTGGAAGGCAGCTATGCTCACCACTATACCACCATCGCTGTTGGGCAGGAGGAGATTTTCCTGAGAACATCAGCATGAGAAATTGGGGTTTGAAGAAAAGACAATGATGTGGTTTACCTTAATGATTAGAACTTGTACTGCACCTTACTGTAACACAGTAGAGACTGAAGATCATTTTGGCT
>NC_133232.1:14821719-14826719 GCF_040436345.1 Pagrus major | reverse complement strand
GCGTTGCTGTACAAAAAATCTTCAACCAGTTGCCCCCTTTCTCATTCTTGGAAGTGTTTGTCATTTTCTGTGCCCCTCAGGCAAATAGTCAAAGAAACAGAACATGCTTTGTGGTCCTTGAATGTGTGAAACGATACTGCTGACAGCAAGGTTCAAATTAGCATGTCTCTGTCGCCCATTCCAGTGGTGCTCCAATTCTTCCAGCCTTCACACTGAGTAGCCTCAAACTTCACTGGCAGTGCTAACGCAATGACAGGACTTGTTGGAGATGCCGGGGATTGAACCCGGGACCTCATACATGCAAAGCACGCGCTCTACCACTGAACTACACCCCCTTTCCGGCATTTCAAAGAGCGACCTGAAAAAATGAAACGAGCATATCAAGTTTGGTGAACGACGTTTTTGTTGAAAAAAGATTGTAAATTCTGATGACCGGTCTTTACAAAACTTATTGCAACAAAGTGGACCTAGCCAATGAAAGAGTGATGTCACATTAGTTTGAACACATTGACTTCACAGGCCCGATTGTGATGTCACCAAAGACGGAACACATCCAATTGTGACATCACAATAGACTTAACCCTTCAATGATGAACTGCCCACGTCCAACTGTGACGTCACAATGGACTGGACACATCCCAATGGGATGTAACGCTGGAGGTTAGAATGATATGCAACAGAGTTACATCCCAAAGCAACAGAAAAAAACAAAACAGTTTAGATGGCCAGGAATCAAAGCCTTGTCAAATGCTTGGAAGACAGCTGGGCTTGCCACTACAGCAGTAAAGACTGCAGATAAAGAGCTGCGATAACATTTTCACACCACGGCACAAATACTGTCAAATGGAAGAGAGCCTCTGCGATGGCTGGGAATCGAACCCAGGTCAACTGCTTGGAAGGCAGCTATGCTCACCACTATACCACCATCGCTGTTGGGCAGGAGGAGATTTTCCTGAGAACATCAGCATGAGAAATTGGGGTTTGAAGAAAAGACAATGATGTGGTTTACCTTAATGATTAGAACTTGTACTGCACCTTACTGTAACACAGTAGAGACTGAAGATCATTTTGGCTTCATACAAGACATCATACAAGCTTCACACCAAACAATGTGTCTTTGTGAACAGAGCAGCGCTTTCCAAGCCCTGTGTTTCCTCGTGCATTCATGTAAACATAAGTGCCTGCTACAGTTGGAACATTGGGTACATGGCCATCATAAAAGTATTTCCCATTTTCTCAAGAGATTCTAATCTCCAAAGATAAACACACAATTGGATTCAGTCAGTAAAGATTGTACCCACAAGGAATTCAGTCAAACTGCTTAACGGTACCACATTTTCCGTCAAGGATGAACTCTATTTGCGCTGCCTCTCCCATGCAGAAACTTGCATTTGTCGCAGCTCTGCAGTGACAGTTTGTAGTAAGCCGTGCAAATTGACGTCGACTGTTCTAAACAGTGTGGCGTTGTTGGCAGGATTCGAACCTGCGCGGGGAGACCCCAATGGATTTCTAGTCCATCGCCTTAACCACTCGGCCACAACAACTGGAAAAAGCACAGCCTGAACCATTCTCTTGTACGTTTCACTACCATTTAATCTGACAAACATTCACAGAAAATGATATCTTTCATTGAGCCATATTTGTCAGGGCAGTTGTACGCTTTTGTTTTGGCATACGCCAATCCCAACCCAGACCTTGGGATTAACTACCAGCAAATATGTTGAAGAGAGATGACAGAAATAAGCAAATTGCGTAGTTCATCGCCACCAAATACAAGCAACTATGGTCTGTGCGTTGCTGTACAAAAAATCTTCAACCAGTTGCCCCCTTTCTCATTCTTGGAAGTGTTTGTCATTTTCTGTGCCCCTCAGGCAAATAGTCAAAGAAACAGAACATGCTTTGTGGTCCTTGAATGTGTGAAACGATACTGCTGACAGCAAGGTTCAAATTAGCACGTCTCTGTCGCCCATTCCAGTGGTGCTCCAATTCTTCCAGCCTTCAGACTGAGTAGCCTCAAACTTTACTGGCAGTGCTAGCGCAATGACAGGACTTGTTGGAGATGCCGGGGATTGAACCCGGGACCTCATACATGCAAAGCACGCGCTCTACCACTGAACTACACCCCCTTTCCGGCATTTCAAAGAGCGACCTGAAAAAATGAAATGAGCATATCAAGTTTGGTGAACGACGTTTTTGTTGAAAAAAGATTGTAAATTCTGATGACCGGTCTTTACAAAACTTATTGCAACAAAGTGGACCTAGCCAATGAAAGAGTGATGTCACATTAGTTTGAACACATTGACTTCACAGGCCCGATTGTGATGTCACCAAAGACGGAACACATCCAATTGTGACATCACAATAGACTTAACCCTTCAATGATGAACTGCCCACGTCCAACTGTGACGTCACAATGGACTGGACACATCCCAATGGGATGTAACGCTGGAGGTTAGAATGATATGCAACAGAGTTACATCCCAAAGCAACAGAAAAAAACAAAACAGTTTAGATGGCCAGGAATCAAAGCCTTGTCAAATGCTTGGAAGACAGCTGGGCTTGCCACTACAGCAGTAAAGACTGCAGATAAAGAGCTGCGATAACATTTTCACACCACGGCACAAATACTGTCAAATGGAAGAGAGCCTCTGCGATGGCTGGGAATCGAACCCAGGTCAACTGCTTGGAAGGCAGCTATGCTCACCACTATACCACCATCGCTGTTGGGCGGGAGGAGATTTTCCTGAGAACATCAGCATGAGAAATTGGGGTTTGAAGAAAAGACAATGATGTGGTTTACCTTAATGATTAGAACTTGTACTGCACCTTACTGTAACACAGTAGAGACTGAAGATCATTTTGGCTTCATACAAGACATCATACAAGCTTCACACCAAACAATGTGTCTTTGTGAACAGAGCAGCGCTTTCCAAGCCCTGTGTTTCCTCGAGCATTCATGTAAACATAAGTGCCTGCTACAGTTGGAACATTGGGTACATGGCCATCATAAAAGTATTTCCCATTTTCTCAAGAGATTCTAATCTCCAAAGATAAACACACAATTGGATTCAGTCAGTAAAGATTGTACCCACAAGGAATTCAGTCAAACTGCTTAACGGTACCACATTTTCCGTCAAGGATGAACTCTATTTGCGCTGCCTCTCCCATGCAGAAACTTGCATTTGCAGAAACGTGCAAATTGACGTCGACTGTTCTAAACAGTGTGGCGTTGTTGGCAGGATTCGAACCTGCGCGGGGAGACCCCAATGGATTTCTAGTCCATCGCCTTAACCACTCGGCCACAACAACTGGAAAAAGCACAGCCTGAACCATTCTCTTGTACGTATCACTACCATTTAATCTGACAAACATTCACAGAAAATGATATCTTTCATTGAGCCATATTTGTCAGGGCAGTTGTACGCTTTTGTTTTGGCATACGCCAATCCCAACCCAGACCTTGGGATTAACTACCAGCAAATATGTTGAAGAGAGATGACAGAAATAAGCAAATTGCGTAGTTCATCGCCACCAAATACAAGCAACTATGGTCTGTGCGTTGCTGTACAAAAAATCTTCAACCAGTTGCCCCCTTTCTCATTCTTGGAAGTGTTTGTCATTTTCTGTGCCCCTCAGGCAAATAGTCAAAGAAACAGAACATGCTTTGTGGTCCTTGAATGTGTGAAACGATACTGCTGACAGCAAGGTTCAAATTCGCACGTCTCTGTCGCCCATTCCAGTGGTGCTCCAATTCTTCCAGCCTTCAGACTGAGTAGCCTCAAACTTAACTGGCAGTGCTAGCGCAATGACAGGACTTGTTGGAGATGCTGGGGATTGAACCCGGGACCTCATACATGCAAAGCACGCGCTCTACCACTGAACTACACCCCCTTTCCGGCATTTCAAAGAGCGACCTGAAAAAATGAAACGAGCATATCAAGTTCGGTGAACGACGTTTTTGTTGAAAAAAGATTGTAAATTCTGATGACCGGTCTTTACAAAACTTATTGCAACAAAGTGGACCTAGCCAATGAAAGAGTGATGTCACATTAGTTTGAACACATTGACTTCACAGGCCCGATTGTGATGTCACCAAAGACGGAACACATCCAATTGTGACATCACAATAGACTTAACCCTTCAATGATGAACTGCCCACGTCCAACTGTGACGTCACAATGGACTGGACACATCCCAATGGGATGTAACGCTGGAGGTTAGAATGATATGCAACAGAGTTACATCCCAAAGCAACAGAAAAAAACAAAACAGTTTAGATGGCCAGGAATCAAAGCCTTGTCAAATGCTTGGAAGACAGCTGGGCTTGCCACTACAGCAGTAAAGACTGCAGATAAAGAGCTGCGATAACATTTTCACACCACGGCACAAATACTGTCAAATAGAAGAGAGCCTCTGCGATGGCTGGGAATCTAACCCAGGTCAACTAGAGACTAGACTAGACTAGACTTCACTTTATTGATCCCGTTGGGATGACTCCCTCAGGGAAATTGAATTTCCAGCAGCATACAGTTCACGAGAAAATAGACTCTTAGCAAAAATAGAAAATAAAGATAGGAATAGAACAAAATACAATAGAATACAATAAAAATAGATTAAAATAAAATAGGATAAATAAAATAAAATAAAATAAATGTGAATGTAGGACTGTATATTTGTTATTGTACAGAAATTATTGCACGAAAGTGAGAGTGTCCAGGTATGTATGTGAATAAATAGATAAATAGATAAATAAGTTGTTGCACAGTGAAATCACAGTATTGCAGTATTGCCGGTTATTTGTTTCCTCCTATTTCCTCCTCCCCCCAAGTGAGGAGTTGTACAGCCTGATGGCATGAGGGACAAAGGAGTTCTTAAGTCTGTTGGTCCTACACTTGGGAAGGAGCAGTCTTTCACTGAACAGGCTCCGCTGGTCACTGATGACGGTGTGCAGAGGGTGGCTGGTATTGTCTATAATATCCAGCAGTTTTTCCAGTGTCCTC
>NC_133232.1:14814219-14816719 GCF_040436345.1 Pagrus major | reverse complement strand
GTTGGAACATTGGGTACATGGCCATCATAAAAGTATTTCCCATTTTCTCAAGAGATTCTAATCTCCAAAGATAAACACACAATTGGATTCAGTCAGTAAAGATTGTACCCACAAGGAATTCAGTCAAACTGCTTAACGGTACCACATTTTCCGTCAAGGATGAACTCTATTTGCGCTGCCTCTCCCATGCAGAAACTTGCATTTGTCGCAGCTCTGCAGTGACAGTTTGTAGTAAGCCGTGCAAATTGACGTCGACTGTTCTAAACAGTGTGGCGTTGTTGGCAGGATTCGAACCTGCGCGGGGAGACCCCAATGGATTTCTAGTCCATCGCCTTAACCACTCGGCCACAACAACTGGAAAAAGCACAGCCTGAACCATTCTCTTGTACGTTTCACTACCATTTAATCTGACAAACATTCACAGAAAATGATATCTTTCATTGAGCCATATTTGTCAGGGCAGTTGTACGCTTTTGTTTTGGCATACGCCAATCCCAACCCAGACCTTGGGATTAACTACCAGCAAATATGTTGAAGAGAGATGACAGAAATAAGCAAATTGCGTAGTTCATCGCCACCAAATACAAGCAACTATGGTCTGTGCGTTGCTGTACAAAAAATCTTCAACCAGTTGCCCCCTTTCTCATTCTTGGAAGTGTTTGTCATTTTCTGTGCCCCTCAGGCAAATAGTCAAAGAAACAGAACATGCTTTGTGGTCCTTGAATGTGTGAAACGATACTGCTGACAGCAAGGTTCAAATTAGCACGTCTCTGTCGCCCATTCCAGTGGTGCTCCAATTCTTCCAGCCTTCAGACTGAGTAGCCTCAAACTTTACTGGCAGTGCTAGCGCAATGACAGGACTTGTTGGAGATGCCGGGGATTGAACCCGGGACCTCATACATGCAAAGCACGCGCTCTACCACTGAACTACACCCCCTTTCCGGCATTTCAAAGAGCGACCTGAAAAAATGAAACGAGCATATCAAGTTTGGTGAACGACGTTTTTGTTGAAAAAAGATTGTAAATTCTGATGACCGGTCTTTACAAAACTTATTGCAACAAAGTGGACCTAGCCAATGAAAGAGTGATGTCACATTAGTTTGAACACATTGACTTCACAGGCCCGATTGTGATGTCACCAAAGACGGAACACATCCAATTGTGACATCACAATAGACTTAACCCTTCAATGATGAACTGCCCACGTCCAACTGTGACGTCACAATGGACTGGACACATCCCAATGGGATGTAACGCTGGAGGTTAGAATGATATGCAACAGAGTTACATCCCAAAGCAACAGAAAAAAACAAAACAGTTTAGATGGCCAGGAATCAAAGCCTTGTCAAATGCTTGGAAGACAGCTGGGCTTGCCACTACAGCAGTAAAGACTGCAGATAAAGAGCTGCGATAACATTTTCACACCACGGCACAAATACTGTCAAATGGAAGAGAGCCTCTGCGATGGCTGGGAATCGAACCCAGGTCAACTGCTTGGAAGGCAGCTATGCTCACCACTATACCACCATCGCTGTTGGGCGGGAGGAGATTTTCCTGAGAACATCAGCATGAGAAATTGGGGTTTGAAGAAAAGACAATGATGTGGTTTACCTTAATGATTAGAACTTGTACTGCACCTTACTGTAACACAGTAGAGACTGAAGATCATTTTGGCTTCATACAAGACATCATACAAGCTTCACACCAAACAATGTGTCTTTGTGAACAGAGCAGCGCTTTCCAAGCCCTGTGTTTCCTCGAGCATTCATGTAAACATAAGTGCCTGCTACAGTTGGAACATTGGGTACATGGCCATCATAAAAGTATTTCCCATTTTCTCAAGAGATTCTAATCTCCAAAGATAAACACACAATTGGATTCAGTCAGTAAAGATTGTACCCACAAGGAATTCAGTCAAACTGCTTAACGGTACCACATTTTCCGTCAAGGATGAACTCTATTTGCGCTGCCTCTCCCATGCAGAAACTTGCATTTGTCGCAGCTCTGCAGTGACAGTTTGTAGTAAGCCGTGCAAATTGACGTCGACTGTTCTAAACAGTGTGGCGTTGTTGGCAGGATTCGAACCTGCGCGGGGAGACCCCAATGGATTTCTAGTCCATCGCCTTAACCACTCGGCCACAACAACTGGAAAAAGCACAGCCTGAACCATTCTCTTGTACGTATCACTACCATTTAATCTGACAAACATTCACAGAAAATGATATCTTTCATTGAGCCATATTTGTCAGGGCAGTTGTACGCTTTTGTTTTGGCATACGCCAATCCCAACCCAGACCTTGGGATTAACTACCAGCAAATATGTTGAAGAGAGATGACAGAAATAAGCAAATTGCGTAGTTCATCGCCACCAAATACAAGCAACTATGGTCTGTGCGTTGCTGTACAAAAAATCTTCAACCAGTTGCCCCCTTTCTCATTCTTGGAAGTGTTTGTCATTTTCTGTGCCCCTCAGGCAAATAGTCAAAGAAACAGAACATGC